>NC_138097.1:13767657-13770157 GCF_964212035.1 Myotis nattereri | reverse complement strand
GACAATGAATAGCTCTGATTTTACTTGCCGGGCTGGAGGGTTGGCGGGGGGAGGGGGGGCGGGTGGGGGGGGGAGGAGAGCATAGCTCCCACCCCCTTTGCAGCATTTTGAGACCAGCCCAGTGGCGGCTTGGTTTTGCACGACATCCAAAACCCTTTCCCAGACATTATCTAGAGCAGGGGTGGGCAACCCCTGGCACGCGTGCCAAACATGGCACGCCAGTAACTTTTGCTGGCACACGAAACCCTCTCATAATCTTCCATTTACAGTTTTTTTCTTAATATTGACTTTTTTATTTTTCAGATAAATTCAGTGTAGGTGCATCTCAGATAAATAAATAATTTTACATAACAAGTTATCTTAAAGACCATAGACATGGGTGGACGAGAGAGGGGAGGAGCAATTTCTATGCCTCTGCCTTAACTCTCCCTGCCTGCCTAGATCTGACCAGTGTTTTGGTTTCATCCACATACGCTTGTGAATCTTTGTTCTCAGGGATGAATTTTGTTAAGTCTCATAATAGGAGTAGCCTGACCGATGGAAGTAGTAGCGCGTGCATATCTCTGAAGGTCACGAAATATAAACCTGATGTAAAATCTCTGTCATCAGCGATGCAGCAGCAGAAGTCCCACTGATAATATCAAACGGAGTCATAAAGTTTTCTGTCGGACTATCAGTGTACTGTATACATGAAAAAATAAATGTATTTTTCATCATCATAGACTGTGTTTTTGTCGCTCGAATGAATTTTATTATTTCTTCAAGGTTTCTCACATACGTTACACCAGGGGTCCTCAAACTTTTTAAACAGGTGCCAGTTCACTGTCCCTCAGACCGTTGGAGGGCCGGACTATAGTTTAAAAAAAAAACTACGAACAAATTCCTCTGCACACTGCACATATCTTATTTTGAAGTAAAAAAACGAAACGGGAAGAAATACAATATTTGTATTTGCATGTGGCCCGCGGGCCGTAGTTTGAGGACCCCTGGTTTTGGCACGCACTCACAAAATGGTTGCCCACCCCCGGGCTAGAGCTTTGTCTGAGGAGCAGACTTGAGCACCTGGACTTTGCCCTTACCTTGAACTTGAAGTTGCAAAACGGGGCCACGCCAGCGTCAGCCCCACAGAGCAGCCCTCTGCGCCTGAAGCAGCAGGTGAGTGGCTGGCGGGCCAGGACCCCCGCGTGGGGACCCGCGTGGACCAGCTGCGCACAGGGACGGTTCCCTAACCCAGCGGCCATCTGGACCCACAGGGCCTCCTTCTGAGAGGAAGGGACTCATCTCCCCGCCCCAGGGTCCGTGTGCTCGTAACCCAGGCCCAGGAGGACCCAGTGGTCTCCGCGTGGCCTCGGGGCGAATCGTGGTGCCCGTGGGCTCCGGCTCAGCTCCCCTCCGCTCCGCTAACTGGCTGGGTGGCTTTTGGCAACTTCACTGGCCTCTGAGCCTCAATTTCCTTCTCTGTCACATGGGGAGTAGGATAGCAAACTTACAAGATTATCTGAAAATTTAATGTCACCAATTTATTGTTATTTTTTTACTTCTTTAACCAAGTCTAGAAGGATGAAAGCGTGTTACCTGCAGTTGGCAATAACTACGGGTAACACAGACTCACCAACTACGGTCGTATTTGATCCACGTTAGCTCTAAGCGTGCACCGTGATTTTTATTTAATTTTTAGATTCTTTAAACTAAGATATCTTTCTATTTAACCTGTAATAACACCCCCCCCCAGGCACCCATTAAAGAAAGCTCTTGTCCCAGCTACTGGATTTAGACATTGTGCTTGTCTCCGATTTGTGTCAAGGTGGTAATCGATGATCACATTGGTACCAAGCACTTACAAAGCACATCTCAAGTTCAAATGAGTGCATTCACACTACAGTGGGGCCTTGACTTACGAGTGTCCCGACTAACGAGTTTTTCGAGATACGAGCCGTCTCTCGGCCGATTTTTTGCTTTGAGTTATGAGCTAAAATTCAGGTTACAAGCCAGCTTCAGATACCCCACCACTAGTTGGCGCAGCGAACATCACAGTGAACGCCACAACATCAGCCCAGCATCACGTGTCTCACTCCTTCACTGTTGATTTGACATACGAGTAATTTGAGTTACGAGCTCCGTCACGGAACGAATTAAACTCGTAAGTCAAGGCCCCACTGTACCTGCCTTTCAGATGCTTTAAATAAGAAGGAAGCAGGTTAAGCGTCTTCTTAACACCACGGACGGAGGGGGAGAAAAGCATTTCCAGCGACCTGTACCAGGCTCCCGCCTCAGCGGGTCAGTAATGCGTGCAGTTCCCAGAATAAAGAGGGAAATCTTGGATCAGTACATTTTTGCCAGACTTTTCTTCCCACTTACAGGCACTCTTAAGTTAGACTATGAACGACTCTTTCCAATGGTTAATAGGACTCAGCCCACGTGGTTACCGGAACGTTTCCGCAGGCCAGAATAATCATCTCACTTGTCGAACGTGCTGTTTGCCACGCACCGTCCTACAGAT